>NC_079193.1:123224759-123234759 GCF_029499605.1 Hyla sarda
GGGGGATTAAACTGCCAGAGTCACTGGTAGAGTCACTGGTAGAGAAGGATCTGGGTGTACTTGTAGATCACAGACTACAGAATAGCATGCATGTCAGGCTGCTGCTTCCAAAGCCAGCAGGATATTGTCATGTATCAAAAGAGGCATGGACTCAAGGGACAGGGACATAATACTCCCCCTTTATAAAGCATTGGTACGGCCTCACCTGGAATATGCTGTTCAGTTTTGGTCGCCTGTACATAAAAGGGACACGGTGGAGCTGGAAAGGGTGCAGAGACGCGCGACTAAACTAATATGGGGCATGGAACATCTTAGCTATGAGGAGCGATTAAAGGAGTTACAATTGTTTAGTCTTGAGAAGAGACGTTTAAGGGGGGATATGATAAACGTATATAAGTATATTAATGGCCCAATGACCGTACTATGTGTGTGTGTGTATATATATGAGCAAGTGAATCTATGTATGTGTGTGTGTATGTATGCATAGGCGTGCGCACAGGGTGTGCCGGGTGTGCCCAGGCACACCCTAATCACCGCGGCCGTGGAGCAAAAGGGGCAGCTGCCCCGGGCCCTGTAATTCCTGGGGGACCAAAAGCAGCTCGCCCCTTTTGCCCCATGGGCCCTGATAAAGCTGATAAAGGCTGGCGGGCCAGGCGTCAGGGGCCCGGCCAAAATGTTAGTGGGAGGGGGCCCAGGGGGAAGGAGAGGGCCCGGGGGGGGCGGGTTTGCGCCGCACGCTACCTTTTTATGTTCGCCGCCGTCGTCACTCATCCCCAGGCAGCCAGTACCGCAATGGCTGTCTGGGAGATGGTCACGTGACGTGACGTACGACGTCACGGGCGGCATCATAGAGAGGAGCGGAGCAGAGAGAGTCTCCCGCTCCTCTCAGTCCCCACACGGCCGCTTCCAGGATCCAGGCCGCATTAGGGGACCCACCGCCGGATATGTGAGTATGTATAGTGTGTGTGTGTGTGTGGGGGGTATTTATTATATAGTGTGCGTGCGTGTGTGTGTGTGGGGTGGGGGGGGATTTATTATATAATGTGAGGGGGGATTTATTATATAATGTGAGGGGGGATTTATTATATAATGTGAGGGGGGATTTATTATATAGTGTGGGGGGGGGGGTTTATTATATAATGTGACGGGGGATTTATTATATAGTGTGGGGGGGGGATTTATTATATAATGTGAGGGGGGATTTATTATATAGTGTGGGGGGGGATTTATTATATAATGTGAGGGGGGATTTATTATATAGTGTGGGGGAGGATTTATTATATAATGTGAGGGGGGATTTATTATATAGTGTGGGGGAGATGTATTATATAATGTGAGGGGGGATTTATTATATAGTGTGGGGGGGATTTATTATATAATGTGAGGGGGGGATTTATTATATAATGTGAGGGGGGATTTATTATATAGTGTGGGGGGGATTTATTATATAATGTGAGGGGGGATTTATTATATAGTGTGAGGGGGGGGATTTATTATATAATGTGAGGGGGGATTTATTATATAGTGTGGGGGGGATTTATTATATAATGTGAGGGGGGATTTATTATATAGTGTGTGGGGGGATTTATTATATAATGTGAGGGGGGATTTATTATATAGTGTGGGGGTGGAGGGGATTTATTATATAATGTGAGGGGGGATTTATTATATAGTGTGGGGGGGGATTTATTATATAATGTGAGGGGGGATTTATTATATAGTTTGGGGGGGATTTATGATATAATGTGAGGGGGGATTTATTATATAGTGTGGGGGGGGGATTTATTATATAATGTGAGGGGGGATTTATTATATAGTGTGGGGGTGGGGGGATTTATTATATAGTGTGGGGGGGGATTTATTATATAATGTGAGGGGGGATTTATTATATAGTGTGGGGGTGGGGGGGATTTATTATATAATGTGAGGGGGATTTATTATATAGTGTGGGGGGGAATTTATTATATAATGTGAGGGGGGATTTATTATATAGTGTGTGGTGGGGGGGATTTATTATATAATGTGAGGGGGGATTTATTATATAGTGTGGGGGGGATTTATTATATAATGTGAGGGGGGATTTATTATATAGTGTGGGGGGGGATTTATTATATAATGTGAGGGGGGATTTATTATATAGTGTGGGGGGGGATTTATTATATAGTGTGGGGGGGATTTATTATATAATGTGAGGGGGGATTTATTATATAGTGTGGGGGGGGATTTATTATATAATGTGAGGGGGGATTTATTATATAGTGTGGGGGGGATTTATTATATAATGTGAGGGGGGATTTATTATATAGTGTGGGGGGGATTTATTATATAATGTGAGGGGGGATTTATTATATAGTGTGGGGGTGGGGGGGATTTATTATATAATGTGAGGGGGGATTTATTATATAGTGTGGGGGGGGGATTTATTATATAATGTGAGGAGGGATTTATTATATAGTGTGGGGGGGGGATTTATTATATAGTGTGGGGTGGGGGGGGATTTATTATATAATGTGAGGGGGGGATTTATTATATAATGTGAGGGGGGATTTATTATATAGTGTGGGGGGGGGATTTATTATATAATGTGATGGGGGAATTATTATATAGTGTGGGGGTGGGGGGGATTTATTATATAATGTGAGGGGGGATTTATTATATAGTGTGGGGGGGGATTTATTATATAATGTGAGGGGGGATTTATTATATAGTGTGGGGGTGGGGGGGATTTATTATATAATGTGAGGGGGGATTTATTATATAGTGTGGGGGGGATTTATTATATAATGTCAGGGGGGATTTATTATATAGTGTGGGGTGGGGGGGATTTATTATATAGTGTGGGGTGGGGGGATTTATTATATAATGTGAGGGGGGGATTTATCATATAGTGTGGGGGGGGGACTTATTATATAATGTGAGGAGGGATTTATTATATAGTGTGGGGGGGATTTATTATATAATGTGAGGGGGGATTTATTATATAATGTGAGAAGGGAGGAAATTATACATGTGAGGGGAGGATAATAATGATTATTATAATCCTCCCCTCACATATATGTAACATCTCCCCCTCACATGTATAATCTGATAATCCCCTCCTCACATTGATAATCCCCTCCTCACATTGATTATCCCTTCACATATAATCTGAGTATGATATTATATATGTGAGGGGATTATCAATGTGAGGAGGGGATTATCAGATTATACATGTGAGGGGGAGATGTTACATATATGTGAGGGGAGGATTATAATAATCATTATTATCCTCCCCTCACATGCATAATCTGATAATCCCCTCCCCCGTACGTATCCTGTACTGATCCTGAGTTATATCCTGTATTATACTCCAGAGCTGTACTCACTATTCTGCTGGTGAGGTCACTGTGTACATACATTACAATACTGATCCTGTACTGATCCCGAGTGTGTGTGGGATGGGGGTGGGGGACCGGGGGGACCAAAAAAAATTGCTTGCCCAGGGTCCAATCAAAATTAAAGACGGCCCTGTCCATTATACATACACTGTACAGCAAGCATACCTCCATTATACTTAAAATGTACAGCAATCATACATCCATTATACATACACTGGACAGCAATCATACCTCCATTATACATACACTGTACAGCAATCATACATCCATTATACATACACTGTACAGCAATCATACCTCCATTATACATACACTGTACAGCAATCATACCTTCATTATACATACACTGTACAGCAATCATACCTCCATTATACATACACTGTACAGCAATCATACCTCCATTATTCATACACTGTACAGCAATCATACATCCATTATACATACACTGTACAGCAATCATACCTCCATTATACATACACTGTACAGCAATCATACATCCATTATACATACACTGTACAGCAATCATACTTCCATTATACTTACAATGTACAGCAATCATACATTCATTATACATACACTGTACAGCAATCATACATCCATTACACATACAATGTACAGCAATCATACATCCATTATACATACACTGTACAGCAATCATACATCCATTATACATACAATGTACAGCAATCATACATCCATTATACATACACTGTACAGCAATCATACATCCATTATACATACACTGTACAGCAATCATACATCCATTATACATACACTGTACAGCAATCATACATCCATTATACATACACTGTACAGCAATCATACATCCATTATACATACACTGTACAGCAATCATACATCCATTATACATACACTGTACAGCAATCATACCATCATTATACATACACTGTACAGCAATCATACATCCATTATACATACACTGTACAGCAATCATACATCCATTATACATACAATGTACAGCAATCATACATCCATTATACATACACTGTACAGCAATCATACCGCCATTATACATACACTGTACAGCAAGCATACCGCCATTATACATACACTGTACAGCAATCATACATCCATTATACATACAATGTACAGCAATCATACATCCATTATACATACACTGTACAGCAATCATACCACCATTATACATACACTGTACAGCAATCATACCTCCATTATACTTACACTGTACAGCAATCATACCTCCATTATACTTACACTGTACAGCAATCATACCTCCATTATACATACACTGTACAGCAATCATACCACCATTATACATACACTGTACAGCAATCATACCTCCATTATACATACACTGTACAGCAATCATACCTCCATTATACATACACTGTACAGCAATCATACCTCCATTATACATACACTGTACAGCAATCATACCTCCATTATACATACACTGTACAGCAATCATACATCCATTATACATACACTGTACAGCAATCATACCTCCATTATACATACACTGTACAGCAATCATACCTCCATTATACATACACTGTACAGCAATCATACCTCCATTATACATACACTGTACAGCAATCATACATCCATTATACTTACACTGTACAGCAAGCATACATACAGCAATCATACCTCCATTATACATACACTGTACAGCAATCATACCACCATTATACATACACTGTACAGCAATCATACTTCCATTATACATACACTGTACAGCAATCATACCTCCATTATACATACACTGTACAGCAATCATACCTCCATTATACTTACACTGTACAGCAATCATACCTCCATTATACATACACTGTACAGCAAACATACTTCCATTATACATACACTGTACAGCAAGCATACCTCCATTATACATACACTGTACAGCAATCATACCACCATTATACATAGACTGTACAGCAATCATACTTCCATTATACATACACTGTACAGCAATCATACCTCCATTATACTTACACTGTACAGCAAGCATACTTCCATTATACATACACTGTACAGCAATCATACCTCCATTATACATACACTGTACAGCAATCATACCACCATTATACATACACTGTACAGCAATCATACCTCCATTATACA
Source organism: Hyla sarda (assembly GCF_029499605.1). Classification (NCBI taxonomy): domain Eukaryota; kingdom Metazoa; phylum Chordata; class Amphibia; order Anura; family Hylidae; genus Hyla; species Hyla sarda. The sequence goes on from NC_079193.1 coordinate 123,230,243, forward strand.
TACACTGTACAGCAATCATACCTCCATTATACATACACTGTACAGCAATCATACCTCCATTATACATACACTGTACAGCAATCATACCTCCATTATACATACACTGTACAGCAATCATACATCCATTATACTTACACTGTACAGCAAGCATACATCCATTATACATACACTGTACAGCAATCATGCCTCCATTATACATACACTGTACAGCAATCATACCACCATTATACATACACTGTACAGCAATCATACCTCCATTATACATACACTGTACAGCAATCATACCTCCATTATACATACACTGTACAGCAATCATACATCCATTATACATACACTGTACAGCAATCATACCTCCATTATACATACACTGTACAGCAATCATACCTCCATTATACATACACTGTACAGCAATCATACATCCATTATACTTACACTGTACAGCAATCATACCTCCATTATACTTACACTGTACTGCATTCATACATCCATTATACTTACACTGTACAGCAATCATACCTCCATTATACTTACACTGTACAGCAATCATACATCCATTATACTTACACTGTACAGCAAGCATACCTCCATTATACATACACTGTACAGCAATCATACATCCATTATACATACACTGTACAGCAATCATACCTCCATTATACATACACTGTACAGCAATCATACCACCATTATACATACACTGTACAGCAATCATACCTCCATTATACATACACTGTACAGCAATCATACCTCCATTATACTTACACTGTACAGCAAGCATACATCCATTATACATACACTGTACAGCAATCATACCTCCATTATACATACACTGTACAGCAATCATACCACCATTATACATACACTGTACAGCAATCATACCTCCATTATACATACACTGTACAGCAATCATACCTCCATTATACATACACTGTACAGCAATCATACATCCATTATACATACACTGTACAGCAATCATACCTCCATTATACATACACTGTACATCAATCATACATCCATTATACTTACACTGTACAGCAATCATACCTCCATTATACATACACTGTACAGCAATCATACATCCATTATACATACACTGTACAGCAATCATACCTCCATTATACATACACTGTACAGCAATCATACATCCATTATACTTACACTGTACAGCAAGCATACATCCATTATACATACACTGTACAGCAATCATACCTCCATTATACTTACACTGTACAGCATTCATACATCCATTATACTTACACTGTACAGCAATCATACCTCCATTATACTTACACTGTACAGCAATCATACTTCCATTATACATACACTGTACAGCAATCATACCTCCATTATACATACACTGTACAGCAATCATACCTCCATTATACTTACACTGTACAGCAATCATACCTCCATTATACATACACTGTACAGCAAACATACTTCCATTATACATACACTGTACAGCAAGCATACCTCCATTATACATACACTGTACAGCAATCATACCACCATTATACATAGACTGTACAGCAATCATACTTCCATTATACATACACTGTACAGCAATCATACCTCCATTATACTTACACTGTACAGCAAGCATACTTCCATTATACATACACTGTACAGCAATCATACCTCCATTATACATACACTGTACAGCAATCATACCACCATTATACATACACTGTACAGCAATCATACCTCCATTATACATACACTGTACAGCAATCATACCTCCATTATACATACACTGTACAGCAATCATACCTCCATTATACATACACTGTACAGCAATCATACCTCCATTATACATACACTGTACAGCAATCATACATCCATTATACTTACACTGTACAGCAAGCATACATCCATTATACATACACTGTACAGCAATCATGCCTCCATTATACATACACTGTACAGCAATCATACCACCATTATACATACACTGTACAGCAATCATACCTCCATTATACATACACTGTACAGCAATCATACCTCCATTATACATACACTGTACAGCAATCATACATCCATTATACATACACTGTACAGCAATCATACCTCCATTATACATACACTGTACAGCAATCATACCTCCATTATACATACACTGTACAGCAATCATACATCCATTATACTTACACTGTACAGCAATCATACCTCCATTATACTTACACTGTACTGCATTCATACATCCATTATACTTACACTGTACAGCAATCATACCTCCATTATACTTACACTGTACAGCAATCATACATCCATTATACTTACACTGTACAGCAAGCATACCTCCATTATACATACACTGTACAGCAATCATACATCCATTATACATACACTGTACAGCAATCATACCTCCATTATACATACACTGTACAGCAATCATACCACCATTATACATACACTGTACAGCAATCATACCTCCATTATACATACACTGTACAGCAATCATACCTCCATTATACTTACACTGTACAGCAAGCATACATCCATTATACATACACTGTACAGCAATCATACCTCCATTATACATACACTGTACAGCAATCATACCACCATTATACATACACTGTACAGCAATCATACCTCCATTATACATACACTGTACAGCAATCATACCTCCATTATACATACACTGTACAGCAATCATACATCCATTATACATACACTGTACAGCAATCATACCTCCATTATACATACACTGTACATCAATCATACATCCATTATACTTACACTGTACAGCAATCATACCTCCATTATACATACACTGTACAGCAATCATACATCCATTATACATACACTGTACAGCAATCATACCTCCATTATACATACACTGTACAGCAATCATACATCCATTATACTTACACTGTACAGCAAGCATACATCCATTATACATACACTGTACAGCAATCATACCTCCATTATACTTACACTGTACAGCATTCATACATCCATTATACTTACACTGTACAGCAATCATACCTCCATTATACTTACACTGTACAGCAATCATACATCCATTATACTTACACTGTACAGCAAGCATACCTCCATTATACATACACTGTACAGCAAGCATACATCCATTATACATACACTGTACAGCAATCATACCTCCATTATACATACACTGTACAGCAATCATACCACCATTATACATACACTGTACAGCAAGCATACCTCCATTAGACATACACTGTACAGCAATCATACCTCCATTATACATACACTGTACAGCAATCATACCTCCATTATACATACACTGTACAGCAATCATACATCCATTTTACATACACTGTACAGCAATCATACCTCCATTATACATACACTGTACAGCAATCATACCTCCATTATACATACACTGTACAGCAAGCATACCGCCATTTTACATACACTGTACAGCAATCATACCGCCATTATACATACACTGTACAGCAATCATACATCCATTATACATACACTGTACTGCATTCATACATCCATTATACTTACACTGTACAGCAATCATACCTCCATTATACTTACACTGTACAGCAATCATACCACCATTATACATACACTGTACAGCAATCATACCTCCATTATACATACACTGTACAGCAATCATACCTCCATTATACATACACTGTACAGCAATCATACCTCCATTATACATACACTGTACAGCAATCATACCTCCATTATACATACACTGTACAGCAATCATACATCCATTATACTTACACTGTACAGCAAGCATACATCCATTATACATACACTGTACAGCAATCATGCCTCCATTATACATACACTGTACAGCAATCATACCTCCATTATACATACACTGTACAGCAATCATACCTCCATTATACATACACTGTACAGCAATCATACCTCCATTATACATACACTGTACAGCAATCATACATCCATTATACATACACTGTACAGCAATCATACCTCCATTATACATACACTGTACAGCAATCATACCTCCATTATACATACACTGTACAGCAATCATACATCCATTATACTTACACTGTACAGCAATCATACCTCCATTATACTTACACTGTACTGCATTCATACATCCATTATACTTACACTGTACAGCAATCATACCTCCATTATACTTACACTGTACAGCAATCATACATCCATTATACTTACACTGTACAGCAAGCATACCTCCATTATACATACACTGTACAGCAATCATACATCCATTATACATACACTGTACAGCAATCATACCTCCATTATACATACACTGTACAGCAATCATACCACCATTATACATACACTGTACAGCAATCATACCTCCATTATACATACACTGTACAGCAATCATACATCCATTATACTTACACTGTACAGCAAGCATACATCCATTATACATACACTGTACAGCAATCATACCTCCATTATACTTACACTGTACAGCAATCATACCTCCATTATACATACACTGTACAGCAATCATACATCCATTATACATACACTGTACAGCAATCATACCTCCATTA